>NW_025109988.1:353383-357225 GCF_011392965.1 Frieseomelitta varia | reverse complement strand
TTTCTTGCTGCGGTCGTGTTGTTTTACCGAGAAGAAGAGAAAGAAAGAAGATGACGAAATGAAGAAAATAAAAAAAAAAAAGAAAGAAAGAAAGAAAGAAAAAGTACGAGTACCTATCACTGCTACAGCTAATTGTAATAATAATTATCATTATTTTTATTAATCGATTATTACCGTAGCGACAATCTTTCTGTTTATCCGTCTTTCTTTTCCCAATGTATTATACCCTGTACATAACGATGTAAATGTTTATCAACGACTTACATACGATAGGACGAGCACTTGTAATTTTCGTAATGACGAATGGATGGATTGGTGGATGGGTGTATTTCCATTATTCCTTTTTTTCCCCTTTTTTGTCTTTTTTCCCTAATTTCACGTAACGTATGTTTGTAACAGGCATGTTCTATTGCTGTCTGATTCGTATCGATCACGATTAAACATATAAACGTGTCGCTATAAAAGTTGTGAAGCTGGTCGACTCACGTCGAACAATCGAGTGCTTTCCTTTTTTGTAGAGGCGACGAAATATTGTCGATCGTAGACGTTGGATGAAAGTGTACTTGCACGGACGCTAAATTAAAAGATCATTTTTGCAAAATTTTACGATGCTTATGATTACTACGATTCTGTTGATCGACTTTTCTCGTTATCCTTGATTTCTTGGAGAATTGGATGGAAAATGTGTTTCACCGTTTTCCTTAGCCTTCTATAGACACTTTTACTGCATTGAAAATCGTTTTTAATAAAGAATACAAAGCATTTTCTTGAAATATGGCTTTTTCCAGACCAACAGCTTTAACTTTTCCGTACTTTTTCAGTCCTTAAAATCTTCTAGTCCCGAAATTTATAATCCCGACGCATAACACAAAGATTCTTTCAGAGTTCTACTAAAACGAAATTTGAATAATTCAACGATTTCAATTTTAATTAATTAATAATTTCGAATTTCTGTCGAGTTAAGTAAATTGATTGAATTTCCGTCGTTGCGACGCGATAATCAAATTTATTAAAAATAAGAAGTTGAAATTATTTCTAAATTATTAATAAAATCTACGATCGATCACTATACCATTTGTCAAATTTCCACATCAATCATTTTTTTTATACTGGTCGGAATCTCGTGCAATTTTGTCGAATTAATTGTACGAAAATTACTTCTTTACCTCGAAACCGAAAAGTTGAAGGCAATATATTCGATCAGCGACACGTTTATCCTGTATTTCGTGAACAAACCTATAATATCGACGAACAAAATTTGCTTCCTCCAGAACAAACGAATAAATGAATGGATAAACAAACAAATGAATAAATAAAGAGCAATTGTATAAAATGTACGCGAAACGGAACACAATTCGTTCGATGATCGATCATCCACTGTCACTGTATGATGCGTGCCTGACGGTGTGGGTGAATCTTAATACTGTTAATAGATATACGTACCTAATGTTATTAATTATTAATTAACGATTGATTTGTAATGATAACAGGGCCACGGAATTCTGGAGGCTCGTCGCGCGCGAGTCCGTTTCACAGCCTTTCCCCCCGAGCGATTATCTTTTTTACTTATCTCGCGACGCAACCTAATGTTTTTTAACAAAAAATAGAAAACCAAAAGGAACAAAAAAAAAAAAAAAAGAAGAAAAGAAACGAAAGGAAGAAGAAGAAGAAGAAGTACATGCAGCCGTGGTTGCGACTCTCGTGAGATTCTAGAAGCCTCTTGCGTTACGTGTCCACGCGGACCCTACTAATAAACGCCATAGTGGTCTGAGAAGTAATTGGCTCGAATAAATTAAATTTACATTAACAATCGTCTCGGTCATTGTCACGAGTTTCCGATTTCTTTTTCGCGAAACAACGACCCTTCCTCTCCTGTGCTTCTTATTACACGCTCGACTTCCCGTCTCGGTGCTCATTTCATTCTTCGTTGCTTTTTCATTTATTATCGTATGGTGGACTATTTTGCAAATCAAAGTCAATTCATTTGAAGTTTAAATTTTAAATTCGAATTAGTATTTTCACGCGAAACTTCTACGGGAATAAAACACGAAGAGATGTAGAATAAAATAAACCAAGTATCTTATGAGTTTTAGAGTTTCATGTCCGATATTCTGAAATACCGACATAGTAAAAAAATCATTGGTTTTTCTTTAGCGCCCTCTACACTTAACAGCAGCGAGTTGGAGAACTACATCAAATAAAACGACTGAAGTTGATCAAGTAGTGAATGCGCCAGAAACATGATTTTTGAAATTTATTACAGTATTGTCAAATTTTCAATACCGAAATGTGAAGCTAACCGAAATCATTCGATTATATATCAGAAGAGCTACCCATGTTTTACGGTATTACGATGATTTTTTTTTTTCATAGTAAATTAAAATTCTAAAGTTATTGATAAAGTATTAAAGAACCTATCAGCTCAAATAAATTTGATCAAAAGTTTGATATAATGTGAGAGAATTAAAGAGAAGAAAGAAGAATTCTCTTATTCACAGATATAATCATTGTAGAAGAAATAATTAATCCTAGACCTCTTACAATATTTTTGTACGAAAAATATACAAATTCGGATGAAATATTTTCCATAAGCTTGCACATTAGTTACCCTTATGTCAAAACCGATATATTATTTATTTCGCATTCATCTAATGGATATGTACATCTACACAAACAGGTAACCAAGATCACAGCCAATCAGCTCGTATTACAATATAATTAATTAATATCATATTGCATATAATTAATAACTGCATCAGTTATATAGTTAACTGTTTAACTATAATGCATTTAGTAATTATATAATAAATAATATTTTTCAAAAAATGAATTGAATGTTATATAAAGTCTTCTTTTGATGATTTCACAATCTGTATTATATGAAGTCTTTTTCCGATTGATTTTATAATTTGTACCTGAAAAAAATGTTTAAAAACTGAAAAAAATTGGCTCAGTAATTACCACGCAGTGGTAAAGGACGCTCAAAAAGAAAACCTAACACGAAGCCGACAAAGAAAATTTAAAACAATAGTCTGAAGGGCCACTGAAAAAGAAATGGCGCTGCAATAATCAGAAGGGCAATTAAAAGAACATTTCCTCAATACAATAACCAGAAGGGCTATTGTCAAATCTACATTCGACATGAATCCGAGCAACAAACCGTATCTTGTTTCGCAACATGAACTCTCTAGTACTACTAATTATGAAATAGGAAATTTCCACAATCAAACGCGAAGAGTGCTTGGTCATATTTAAAACTCCCGAAAATAGGTACGCAACGCTATTAATCTATGCACTCATATTTAAAATGCGCAACACTAATTGCGACACGTCCACTGCAATCAATCCTAGAGGTTGTTGATGAATTACCACCTGTATACAGCTCTTGTAGCTGCATCAGGTGATCCAAAAGCAGGAACAGTCTTCCACGAATTCAGTGGAAGAATTTGGGCATTTTATGAACGCAACGCTACTACTCAAGAAACGCGATCATTCATATCGCAACACTACGAGGAAAACTAATCGCGATGAAACAATGTTGCAACACTAACTCTAAAACTAAATTCAATGAAAATTATTATGAACAATACAAAACTGTACGAACAAAAAGTTATTTCAAATACTTTAACACTCTAAAATTAATTAAAAAGCAATAACTCTATGATTTAATTTAAAACAATAGAAAGCAAGATAAATTTTACTACGTATAACACTAAACTATAAAAATTTAAATCAAAATTGCAAAAGACAATCGCGGTATTATAATTCGTAACTCTAAAGCAAACACGATTTTCATTTCTTTAATTTAAATCGTAATCAATTTCTCGCAACACTAACAAGAA